>NC_057806.1:222270554-222272245 GCF_018294505.1 Triticum aestivum
TTAGCGAACTCGTCTCCCGGCTCTACCCAAACAAGACAAACAAGCAACAAGGATACAATCAACCACGTGCAAACTCAAACAACACAATGCAAAGATGATATGCTATGGGGGATGCAAAATGCAAGATATGACAGGAATTGCATGAACCTGGCCTCAATTTGGAAATACAAGTGTGCCACTGGAAAGATGAGATGAAATCGCTTGAAAACGATATAAAGAACGCCGGAATCGGAGTTACGGTTTGGAAATGGCAAGCGATTCAAAAATGACACCGGTCTGCGATTTACAGCAAGTAGCCATCTAAATGCAATGAGATGAACATGCTACAGCACCCAAACATGACAACAAAATACATGGCAGGGATGCAAACAAGATGCTTAACAAAAGTCTAGCACTGAGCTACATCCAATTCATCCATTAACAGGTTCAAACAAGCATGGCAAAAATGCATATGACAAACAGATCTCAGACTTAGTGAAATTAACACTTGTCTGGAATTTCAGATCAGGTAGCACTCTTCGGAGCAACAAAACTACATGCTACAGGACCTGATCATGGCAAAGTAAAGCATGGCATGGAGCTAATCAAAGAGCTTAACAAAAGTCCCTTATTGACCTTGAGCCAAAAGGGATCAGAAAATACAATTGCAAGCATGTGAACATAGCAAAAACATAATCAGTTTTTAGACTTAGTGAAAAACTGACACATGCTGAAATATAACTCAAGTAGGCATGTTTACGAGCTCGATGCACTCACTACAGTGCAAGTCATGGCAAGACAAGCATACATCCATCAAGAAGGCACAAAATGCAAGCTAGACATGGCAAGAACAACAGCATAGCATGCACGGATCAACTACAACATCACCGGCAAAATTGCAAACAAGTTGACAATCTGCCCAGATTCATGAAGTAGCAAAAGTAGAGCTCGATTGACTCAAGCTAGGGTGCTCCATAATTTCAAACAAAGACATGGATGGATAGAGCACTACAATATTAACAAAACATCCTTACTGATCATCCTCAAAAGAGGCACGGATCACTAGGAAACAACATGAACATATGGCATCATGAGATAAACAGGTCAAGGACTTAGTGAAATTACTAAGTCCCTGAAAACAGAATTAGCAAGTGCACCACTTTGCAAGCTTGCACTAGTCACCACACACATCACAAAAATACATGGGTTGCACCTCTGGAAAGATGACAAAACCCTTAACAAAACACATGTAGAGCATCAGGGCACAGCATGCAGACAATAATCATGACAAAAATGACAAAAACCTAAATGGAATAGCAGATCTAACAATTATCTCAAGTAGCCCTCTTCTAACAGCATTTCGGGCATCAAGATGAACTCAAATAAAAATGACACAACGGAACAAAATGATGTACTCTCTGAGATGAACATTTTGATATGCTATATGCATGAATCGGACCTACGGATGCAAAGTTACGTGGTCATGAACATGAGCACTTGGACTGAAAATATCAGGGACTTAGAAAAAAAACAACCCTCAGATCTAGGGTTTGACCGGCGCGCGAACCGAGGCAGCGGCGGGCACTGTTCACGGCGGGGATGGAGCTCGCCGGAGCGGGATGACGGCGGCGAGGTGCTCCCGGGCCGGATCTCGCCGGATCCGGCCGGCGGGGAGCCGGAGAGGCGGCGGGGCGGCGGCCACGGCGCGTCGG
>NC_057806.1:222272774-222276425 GCF_018294505.1 Triticum aestivum
TTGGCGGCGGTGACGGGCGGACGTTGTCCGTCTCCCCCGGACACGTCCGGCGGCGACGGAGACGGATTTTTAGGGTTTGAGGACGAGGGGATCCAGATTTTTTTGGGAGGGGGTATAAATAGGCATAGGAGGAGCTAGGAGAGTCCAAATGAGGTGCGGTTTTCGGCCACGCGATCGTAATCGAACGCTCTAGATGATGGAGCAGAGTTAGGTGGGTTTTTGGACAAATTGGAGGGGTGTTGGGCTGCAACACACACGAGGCCTTTTCGGTCCCTCGGTTAACCGTTGGAGTATCAAACGAAGTCCAAATGATACGAAACTTGACAGGCGGTCTACCGGTAGTAAACCAAGGCCGCTTGGCAAGTCTCGGTCCAATCTAGAAATGTTTAATCCCCACACACGAAAGAAAGGTAGAAATGACAACCGGAGGAGAACGAAGCGCCGGAATGCAAAACGGACAATGGGGAAAATGCTCGAATGCATGAGACGAACACGTATGCAAATGCAATGCACATGATGACATGATATGAGATGCATGACAACGACAACAACACACGGAGACAAAGAACCCGAACCCGAGGAATAAATATAACTTAACGCCGGAAACGGCAAGAGTTGGAGTACAAATTGGGAAAGTTACATCCGGGGTGTTACAACACTCCACCACTACGAAAGGATCTTGTCCCGAGATCTAGGACTGAAAGAACGCCGGGTACTCAGAACGGAGGTGATCCTCACGTTCCCAGGTAGCTTCACGGTCGGAGTGGTGTGACCACTTGACTTTGAGAAATTTGATTGACTTGTTGCGAGTCTTGCGTTCAGTCTCTTCAAGAATAGCGACTGGGTGCTCACGATAGGAGAGATCTTCTTGGAGCTCAATGTCCTCGAAGTTGACGGTGCGGTCAGGAGTCTTGAAGCACTTTCGAAGCTGAGAGACATGGAACACGTCATGAACATTTGCAAAGTTTGAAGGAATCTCGAGTTGATAGGCGAGGTCGCCTCTCTTGCTGACAATCTTGAAAGGTCCCACGTATCTAGGGGCAAGCTTCCCTTTGATACCGAAGCGACGAGTACCTTTCATAGGAGAGATGCGGAGGTAAACATGATCTCCGATCTCGAAAGCCAAATCACGGTGCTTACTATCATAGTAGCTCTTCTGGCGGGATTGGGCTGCTTTGAGGTTATCACGAATGACTTGGCACATTTCCTCTGCCTCTGTGATTAAGTCATTACCCAAAATCTGACGTTCACCGGTTTCTGACCAGTTGAGAGGGGTACGGCACTTCCTACCATACAGAATTTCAAATGGGGCCTTGCCCAAACTTTCTTGAAAACTGTTGTTCTAGGAGAATTCAGCATAAGGAAGACAATCCTCCCATTTCATGCCGAAGGAGATCACACAGGCCCTGAGCATATCTTCAAGAATCTGGTTGACACGCTCGACTTGACCGCTAGTTTGAGGATGGAAAGCTGTGCTGAAGCGGATGTTCGTGCCCATGGCCTTCTGAAAAGAATCCCAGAACTTCGAGGTAAAGATGCTGCCACGGTCTGAAGAGATCACTTGAGGAATACCGTGCAGAGAGACAATACGAGAGGTATAGAGTTCCGCCAATTGAGCTGTAGTGATCGACTCTTTGACAGGCAGAAAGTGAGCCACTTTGGTGAGTTTGTCGATGACAATGAATATAGTATCATTGCCACGCTTGGACTTTGGGAACCCAGTCACGAAGTCCATTTCAATGTGGTCAAACTTCCATTCTGGAATGGCAAAAGGTTGGAGGAGACCTGCTGGCCTTTGGTGTTCTGCCTTCACTCTTCTGCAGACATCACATTCATTCACGAATTGAGCAATCTCGCGCTTCATTCGAGTCCACCAATAAGCTTGCTTGAGGTCCTGATACATCTTCGTGCTCCCAGGGTGGATGGAGAGGAGAGAATTGTGAGCCTCGTTCATGATCACTTTACAAAGTTCACCTTTGGGTACAACAATACGATCCTCGAAGAAGAGAGTGTCCTTGTCATCAAGGCGGTAGCACTTGTACTTGGACTGACTCTTGGCAATCCCAATCTTCACCTTTTTCACCATAGCATCAAGAAGCTGGGCTTGGCGAATCTGGTCTTCCAAGGTAGGAGAGACTTGAAGGTTGGCGAGGAAACCTTGAGGAACAACTTGCAGGTTAAGTTTGCGGAAAGCTTCACAAAGCTCGGGTTGATAAGGCTTGAGAATCAGACTGTTGCAGTAAGCTTTCCTGCTCAATGCGTCAGCAATCACATTGGCCTTGCCTAGAGTATACTCGATACTCGGATTATACTCTTGAATCATTTTGACCCATCGAGTTTGCCTGAGGTTGAGATTAGGCTGAGTGAATATGTACTTGAGACTCTTGTGATCAGTGAAAATGTCCACTTTTCTTCCCAATAGAAGATGTCTCCAAGTCAAAAGAGCATGCACAACTACCGCCAACTCGAGATCATGAGTGGGGTAGTTTTTCTCATTAGGCTTCAACTGGTGGGAGGTATAAGCAACAACTTTCTTCTCTTGCATCAATACCGCGCCAAGACCTTGGAGAGAGGCATCACAAAAGACCTCGTATGGCTTGGATTCATCAGGCGGAGGGAGAACTGGAGCAATGATCAATATCTCTTTCAAAGTGTTGAAAGCAATATCACACTCCGTAGACCAAACGTACTTGACGTGCTTCTGGAGAACATTTGAGAGAGGCTTCGCGATCTTAGAAAAGTTTTCAACGAATCTTCGGCAATAGCTTGCGAGACCGAGGAAGTTGCGAAGTTGCTTCACGTTCTGAGGAGGTTCCTAATTCACAATTGCAGACACCTTCTCAGGATTCACGGCAATGCCCTTGGCAGAGATGATATGACCAAGATAAAGAACCTCATCGAGCCAAAATTCACACTTGGAGAACTTGGCGTAGAACTGATGTCCCTGAGCTTATCAAGAACCAAACGCAAGTGCTTGGCATGATCCTCCTTGTTCTTGGAGAAAACCAGAATGTCGTCGAGATAGACCAAAACGAAGTCATTGGTGTAGGCGTTGAAGATGAAGTTCATCATGCGAGATAACGTCGGAGGAGCGTTGACGAGGCCAAAAGACATGACAGTGTATTCATATGAACCAAAGCTTGTCCTGAAAGCCGTCTTGGGAATATCTTGCTCACGGATTCGAATCTAATGATAACCCATACGGAGATCAAGCTTGGAGAATACTTGGGCACCTTTGAGTTGTTCGAACAGCTCATTGATGTTGGGAAGTGGGTATATGTTCTTGAAGGTCTTCTTGTTCACTGGACGGTAATCAACACAAAGTCGGTCCGTTCCATCCTTCTTCTTCACAAAAAGAACACCACAACCCCACGGAGAAGAACTAGGCCGGATGAGACCCATTTTCTCTTGAATATCGAGTTGCTTCTTCAGCTCCTTCAACTCTTCAGGTCCGAGCTTGTAAGGACGTTTGCACACAGGTTCTGTGCCAGGCTCAAGATCAATAACGAATTCGACTGGCTGGTGCGGAGGCATTCCTGAAAGCTCTTCTGGAAAGACGTCTTGATATTCGCAAACGACTGGAATTTGAGAGAAGGCATCGAGTTCACCCTTCTAATTGAGAGAAAATAGACGGATGGTATTATCCCGAGC
>NC_057806.1:222276807-222279818 GCF_018294505.1 Triticum aestivum
TGGCGTACTTGGGGTTATGCTTGACCACAGCTGTACTTGCCGATTTGACAGGAGGAGGAGGAGGAAGATGCCTCTGGTTGAAACACTTGTTGGCATAGTGACCCTTCTGTTGGCACTTGTTGCACGTGACCTCAAAAAGCGGACAGTGATACGGAGCACTCGATCTTGGAGGTTGAGACGAAGTCTTGTTCTGAAAGCCAGGGTTGGGTGGGTGGGAAGAACCACTGCCACCTTTGCTCTTCTACTGATACGGCTGACGGAACGGAGGAGGAGGAAGCCAAAACTTCTGCTGCTTGGCCACTTGAGTAGAGGAAGAAGGAGTAACATCTCTGACTCGCTTCTTGGAAGCATCACACCTCAACTGAGCAGCCTCTTGCTTCAGTGCCATGTTGTAGAACTCATCGTATCTCAAGGGCTCGAAGAGAACACGAGATAGCTGAATTTCTTCTCCGAGACCACCCCTGAACTGGTATATCATGCTCTTCTCATCAGGGACGTCCTGCTTGGTAAAGCGGGCGAGCTTCCGGAACAACTTGTTGTAGTCATAGACAGACAAAGAGCCTTGCTTCAGATTGCGGAATTCCTCATGCTTGCTTTCAACCACGCTCTGGGGAATATGATGAGCTCGGAAATCTCAACGGAAATCATCCCAAATGATAACACGTCCACCTGTGGAGTCCTTGTACTGCTGGAACCATTCCGCAGCTTGGTCTTTGATTTGGAAGGAAGCAAACTTGACAAAGTCCTCAGGCCTGACGTTACTGCACTCGAAATGCTTGCACAGATCCACTAGCCAATCGTCAGCATCAGTTGCTTCAACACAATTGCTGAAAGTCTTTGGCCCGTTAGCAAGGAACTGGTTGAGTGAAGCAAAGTGATTCTGATTGCTGCCTTGATTCCCTTGGTTTCCTTGATTGCGCTCTTGAAGAATTTGCATGATCAACTGTGTGTTTGCATTGGTTGCGGCCATCACAGCTTGCCATGCCTCCGGAGGACGGGGAGGTGGTGGCGGATCAGGATTCGGAGTCGTGCGCGTTGGAGGAGCCATCCTGAAGAGGTTGACCACCATTAGCACATTGATAGACAAATATTGAAGCTGAATCCAACGGAATGAAAAATTGCAACATATAGTCTTCACATCCGAACAAAATGAACGAATGCATTCCTCTTGAAATGGTCACATCTCCATAAATTGAGAAGCCACGCAGAATTAAGGTAGAGAAATAAATCAACAAGGTACGGATCAAGAACGAATAATCGGTAAGAAATCCCAATCTCAAACCAATATCCGTGGAAGAAGAACTAGAGCTACTAGAATTCCCACCTATGAAACTCCCGAACCTTTCCGGTTATGCAATCAGGTGTTGGGGATACAGGGGAAGCATAATATCTCACCCAAACTAGCAAATCCTACATCCAGTTGTATCCATCCTTCAACACATAACCAAGAAACCTTCGGAAACCATCTACCTCAACCTTCGAAAAGCATCCGTTATACAAGTTATGGCGATACTCCCGAACTCCCGCCCCAGTACTGGGTGGCGTCGATGTTATCTCACCAATGAACTGCATAAAAGAGATTTTCGATGTCGGCGTACTAGACTCAGGTATTCCAGAACTGCAACGATAAAATTATGATGACAACACCTCAGAGCTCAACTCCCCGGGACACTTCCACTAAACCCCTGACAGGAGGCACCAAGACAATGTTCTCATCATAAAACCATCGGAACGATTCCAAGATACCCGCGTGATCCTAATTTTTTTTTAGTGAAATTTGAGAAGAGAATAGTCAAAACTCTACGTCAGGATGCCGTACCAGAGCGATGAGGAGGCTGGGAAGTAAAAGAATTCCTAAGCTCTCCAATATATAATTCCTAAAAGACATAAAACATTTTTCTAGACACAACTCGGCAGCTAAAAACGATCAAGCAATGGAGCTCCTAAGGTCAGGGAAGGCTCTGATTACCAACTTGTAACACCCTCGATGCGACTATAGCTCCCACGTGTCGAGGCACGACTTAGAGACATAATCGCATTGAAGGCATATGTCGCAAGTTAGGCAATCTTCACAACATCCCATGTAATACAACTAATAAAGGGGAGATAACATAGTTGGCTTACACTGGCCACGTTAATCAAGTACATAAATAACATTACATCAACCAAACACTCATGGCCCGACTACGGCGCCAAAATAAAAGATAACCCAACAAGCGACACGGTCCCAATCACCACCAACTGGGCACCACTACTGATCATCGGGAAAGGAAACATAGTAACGTTGAGAGTCCTCATCGAACTCCCACTTGAGCTCATACGCGTCTCCTGTAGTGGAATCATCAGGCCCTGCATCTGGTGTAATAGTAATCTGTGAGCCACAGGGACTCAGCAATCTCGCACCCTCGCGATCAAGACTATTTAAGCTTATAGGTAAGGCAAGGTAAATATGTGGAGCTGCAGCAAGCGACTAGCAAATATGGTGGCGAACTTATTCGCAAAAGAGAGCGAGAAGAGGAGGCAAAGCACGAGCGAGAAACTAGAGAGCAACCTGCGCAAACATTACTCCAACACCGTGTCCACTTCCCGGACTTCGCCGAGAAGAGGCCATCACGGTAACACACTCAGTTGATTCATTTTAATTGATTAAGGTTCAAGTTATCTACAACCAGACATTAACAAATTCCCATATGCCCATAACCGCGGGCACGGCTTTCGAAAGTTCAATCCCTGCAGGGGAGTCCCAACTTAGCCCATGACAAGCTCTCACGGTCAACGAAGGAATAGACCTCCTCCCAAGACGTTTCGATCAGACTCGGTATCTCGGTTCTTCAAGACACTTCGACAGGTTAAAACAAGACCAGCAACACCGCCCGAATGTGCCGACAAATCCCGATAGGAGCTGCACATATCTCTTTCTCAGGGCACACTCAGATTGTCTAAACTTCCGGTAGGCCAGCCCAGAGTTGCCCCTGGTAGCCACCGGCAGCTGACAGTTTGGACCAACACTC
>NC_057806.1:222279828-222282112 GCF_018294505.1 Triticum aestivum
GGGGGGGGTTAAAATAATGATGACCCTTGAGTCTGCAGAACCCAAGGGAAAGAAAAGGCTAGGTGGCAAATGGTAAAACCAAGGTTGGGCGTTGCTGGAAAAGCTTAATCAAGGCGAACTATCAAGGGGTTCCCATTATAACCCAACCGCGTAAGGAACGCAAAAATCCGGGAACATAACACCGATATGACGGAAACTAGGGCGGCAAGAGTGGAACAAAACACTAGGAGAGAGGACGAGCCTTCCACCCTTTACCAAATACATAGATGCATTAAGATAACATGGAAATATAATGATATCCCAACAAGTAAATAAAGGTTCCAACAAGGAACGGCCCCCAATCTTCACCTGCAACTAGCAACGCTATAAGAGGGGCTGAGCAAAGTGGTAACATAGCCAATCAACGGTTTGCTAGGACAATGGTGGGTTAGAGGTTTGACATGGCAATTTGGGAGGCTTGAAAGCAAGTGTTAGGGATCATAGAAATGGCATAGCAAAAGAGCGAGCAAACTAGCATAGCAAAGATAGTAGTGATTTCGGGGGTATGATCGTCTTGCCTGCACAGTTGTCAGAGTTGACTGGATCCTCAAAAGCAAACTCAACGGCTCCTCATTAGCGAACTCGTCTCCCGGCTCTACCCAAACAAGACAAACAAGCAACAAGGATACAATCAACCACGTGCAAACTCAAACAACACAATGCAAAGATGATATGCTATGGGGGATGCAAAATGCAAGATATGACAGGAATTGCATGAACCTGGCCTCAATTTGGAAATACAAGTGTGCCACTGGAAAGATGAGATGAAATCGCTTGAAAACGATATAAAGAACGCCGGAATCGGAGTTACGGTTTGGAAATGGCAAGCGATTCAAAAATGACACCGGTCTGCGATTTACAGCAAGTAGCCATCTAAATGCAATGAGATGAACATGCTACAGCACCCAAACATGACAACAAAATACATGGCAGGGATGCAAACAAGATGCTTAACAAAAGTCTAGCACTGAGCTACATCCAATTCATCCATTAACAGGTTCAAACAAGCATGGCAAAAATGCATATGACAAACAGATCTCAGACTTAGTGAAATTAACACTTGTCTGGAATTTCAGATCAGGTAGCACTCTTCGGAGCAACAAAACTACATGCTACAGGACCTGATCATGGCAAAGTAAAGCATGGCATGGAGCTAATCAAAGAGCTTAACAAAAGTCCCTTATTGACCTTGAGCCAAAAGGGATCAGAAAATACAATTGCAAGCATGTGAACATAGCAAAAACATAATCAGTTTTTAGACTTAGTGAAAAACTGACACATGCTGAAATATAACTCAAGTAGGCATGTTTACGAGCTCGATGCACTCACTACAGTGCAAGTCATGGCAAGACAAGCATACATCCATCAAGAAGGCACAAAATGCAAGCTAGACATGGCAAGAACAATAGCATAGCATGCACGGATCAACTACAACATCACCGGCAAAATTGCAAACAAGTTGACAATCTGCCCAGATTCATGAAGTAGCAAAAGTAGAGCTTGATTGCCTCAAGATAGGGTGCTCCATAATTTCAAACAAAGACATGGATGGATAGAGCACTACAATATTAACAAAACATCCTTACTGATCATCCTCAAAAGAGGCACGGATCACTAGGAAACAACATGAACATATGGCATCATGAGATAAACAGGTCAAGGACTTAGTGAAATTACTAAGTCCCTGAAAACAGAATTAGCAAGTGCACCACTTTGCAAGCTTGCACTAGTCACCACACACATCACAAAAATACATGGGTTGCACCTCTGGAAAGATGACAAAACCCTTAACAAAACACATGTAGAGCATCAGGGCATAGCATGCAGACAATAATCATGACAAAAATGACAAAAACCTAAATGGAATAGCAGATCTGACAATTATCTCAAGTAGCCCTCTTCTAACAGCATTTCGGGAATCAAGATGAACTCAAATGAAAATGACACAATGAAACAAAATGATGTACTCTCTGAGGTGAACATTTTGATATGCTATATGCATGAATCAGAGCTACGGATGCAAAGTTACGTGGTCATGAACATGAGCACTTGGACTAAAAATATCAGGGACTTAGAAAAAAACAACCGTCAGATCTAGGGTTTGACCGGCGCGCGAACCGAGGCGGTGGCGGGGATGGAGCTCGCCGGAGCGGGATGACGGCGGCGAGGTGCTCCCGGGCCGGATCTCGCCGGATCCGGCCGGCGGGGAGCCGGAGAGGCGGCGGGGCGGCGGCCACGGCGCGGC
>NC_057806.1:222282122-222291557 GCF_018294505.1 Triticum aestivum
GCCGCGGGGGCCGGAGGCGGGCCCGGCGGGCCGGCGGGGAAGTGGGCGCGGAGCGCGGACAGGTGGCAGCCGGCGGTTGGCGGCGGTGACGGGCGGACGTTGTCCGGCTCCCCCGGACACGTCCGGCGGCGACGAAGACGGATTTTTAGGGTTTGAGGACGAGGGGATCCAGATTTTTTGGGGAGGGGGTATAAATAGGCATAGGAGGAGCTAGGAGAGTCCAAATGAGGTGCGGTTTTCGGCCACGCGATCGTAATCGAACGCTCTAGATGATGGAGCAGAGTTAGGTGGGTTTTGGGACAAATTGGAGGGGTGTTGGGCTGCAACACACACGAGGCCTTTTCGGTCCCTCGGTTAACCGTTGGAGTATCAAACGAAGTCCAAATGATACGAAACTTGACAGGCAGTCTACCGGTAGTAAACCAAGGCCGCTTGGCAAGTCTCGGTCCAATCCGGAAATGTTTAATCCCCACACACGAAAGAAAGGTAGAAATGACAACCGGAGGAGAACGAAGCGCCGGAATGCAAAACGGACAACGGGGAAAATGCTCGAATGCATGAGACGAACACGTATGCAAATGCAATGCACATGATGACATGATATGAGATGCATGACAACGACAACAACACACGGAGACAAAGAACCCGAACCCGAGGAATAAATATAACTTAACGCCGGAAACGGCAAGAGTTGGAGTACAAATTGGGAAAGTTACATCCGGGGTGTTACAACACTCCACCACTACGAAAGGATCTTGTCCCGAGATCTAGGACTGAAAGAACGCCGGGTACTCAGAACAGAGGTGATCCTCGCGTTCCCAGGTAGCTTCACGGTCGGAATGGTGTGACCACTTGACTTTGAGAAATTTGATTGACTTGTTGCGAGTCTTGCGTTCAGTCTCTTCAAGAATAGCGACTGGGTGCTCATGATAGGAGAGATCTTCTTGGAGCTCAATGTCCTCGAAGTTGACGGTGCGGTCAGGAGTCTTGAAGCACTTTCGAAGCTGAGAGACATGGAACACGTCATGAACATTTGCAAAGTTTGAAGGAATCTCGAGTTGATAGGCGAGGTCGCCTCTCTTGCTGACAATCTTGAAAGGTCCCACGTATCTAGGGGCAAGCTTCCCTTTGATACCGAAGCGACGAGTACCTTTCATAGGAGAGACGCGGAGGTAAACATGATCTCCGATCTCGAGAGCCAAATCACGATGCTTACTATCATAGTAGCTCTTCTGGCGGGATTGGGCTGCTTTGAGGTTATCACGAATGACTTGGCACATTTCCTCTGCCTCTGTGATTAAGTCATTACCCAAAAGCCGACGTTCACCGGTTTCTGACCAGTTGAGAGGGGTACGGCACTTCCTGCCATACAGAATTTCAAATGGGGCCTTGCCCAAACTTGCTTGAAAACTGTTGTTCTAGGAGAATTCAGCATAAGGAAGACAATCCTCCCATTTCATGCCGAAGGAGATCACACAGGCCCTGAGCATATCTTCAAGAATCTGGTTGACACGCTCGACTTGACCGCTAGTTTGAGGATGGAAAGCTGTGTTGAAGCGGATGTTCGTGCCCATGGCCTTCTAAAAAGAATCCCAGAACTTCGAGGTAAAGATGCTGCCACGGTCTGAAGAGATCACTTGAGGAATACTGTGCAGAGAGACAATTCGAGAGGTATAGAGTTCCGCCAATTGAGCTGCAGTGATCGACTCTTTGACAGGCAGAAAGTGAGCCACTTTGGTGAGTTTGTCGATGACAATGAATATAGTATCATTGCCACGCTTGGACTTTGGGAACCCAGTCACGAAGTCCATTTCAATGTGGTCAAACTTCCATTCTGGAATGGCAAAAGGTTGGAGGAGACCTGCTGGCCTTTGGTGTTCTGCCTTCACTCTTCTGCAGACATCACATTCATTCACGAATTGAGCAATCTCGCGCTTCATTCGAGTCCACCAATAAGCTTGCTTGAGGTCCTGATACATCTTCGTGCTCCCAGGGTGGATGGAGAGGAGAGAATTGTGAGCCTCATTCATGATCACTTTACGAAGTTCACCTTTGGGTACAACAATACGATCCTCGAAGAAGAGAGTGTCCTTGTCATCAAGGCGGTAGCACTTGTACTTGGACTGACTCTTGGCAATCCCAATCTTCACCTTTTTCACCATAGCATCAAGAAGCTGGGCTTGGCGAATCTGGTCTTCCAAGGTAGGAGAGACTTGAAGGTTGGCGAGGAAACCTTGAGGAACAACTTGCAGGTTAAGTTTGCGGAAAGCTTCACAAAGCTCGGGTTGATAAGGCTTGAGAATCAGACTGTTGCAGTAAGCTTTCCTGCTCAATGCGTCAGCAATCACATTGGCCTTGCCTGGAGTATACTCGATACTCGGATTATACTCTTGAATCATTTCGACCCATCGAGTTTGCCTGAGGTTGAGATTAGGCTGAGTGAAGATGTACTTGAGACTCTTGTGATCAGTGAAAATGTCCACTTTTCTTCCCAATAGAAGATGTCTCCAAGTCAAAAGAGCATGCACAACTGCGGCCAACTCGAGATCATGAGTGGGATAGTTTTTCTCATTAGGCTTCAACTGGTGGGAGGTATAAGCAACAACTTTCTTCTCTTGCATCAATACCGCGCCAAGACCTTGGAGAGAGGCATCACAAAAGACCTCGTATGGCTTGGATTCATCAGGCGGAGGGAGAACTGGAGCAGTGATCAATTTCTCTTTCAAAGTGTTGAAAGCAATATCACACTCCGTAGACCAAACGTACTTGACGTGCTTCTGAAGAAGATTTGAGAGAGGCTTCGCGATCTTAGAAAAGTTTTCAATGAATCTTCGGCAATAGCTTGCGAGACCGAGGAAGCTGCGGAGTTGCTTCACGTTCTGAGGAGGTTCCTAATTCACAATTGCAGACACCTTCTCAGGATTCACGGCAATGCCCTTGGCAGAGATGATATGACCAAGATAAAGAACCTCATCGAGCCAAAATTCACACTTGGAGAACTTGGCGTAGAACTGATGTCCCTGAGCTTATCAAGAACCAAACGCAAGTGCTTGGCATGATCCTCCTTGTTCTTGGAGAAAACCAGAATGTCGTCGAGATAGACCAAAACGAAGTCATTGGTGTAGGCGTTGAAGATGAAGTTCATCATGCGAGATAACGTCGGAGGAGCGTTGACGAGGCCAAAAGACATGACAGTGTATTCATATGAACCAAAGCTTGTCCTGAAAGCCGTCTTGGGAATATCTTGCTCACGGATTCGAATCTAATGATAACCCATACGGAGATCAAGCTTGGAGAATACTTGGGCACCTTTGAGTTGTTCGAACAGCTCATTGATGTTGGGAAGTGGGTATATGTTCTTGAAGGTCTTCTTGTTCACTGGACGGTAATCAACACAAAGTCGGTCCGTTCCATCCTTCTTCTTCACAAAAAGAACACCACAACCCCACGGAGAAGAACTAGGCCGGATGAGACCCATTTTCTCTTGAATATCGAGTTGCTTCTTCAGCTCCTTCAACTCTTCAGGTCCGAGCTTGTAAGGACGTTTGCACACAGGTTCTGTGCCAGGCTCAAGATCAATAACGAATTCGACTGGCTGGTGCGGAGGCATTCCTGAAAGCTCTTCTGGAAAGACGTCTTGATATTCGCAAACGACTGGAATTTGAGAGAAGGCATCGAGTTCACCCTTCTAATTGAGAGAAAATAGACGGATGGTATTATCCCGAGCAGCAAAGACAATTACATCCTCAGATGAATGAGTCACTTGAATTTGCCTGCCTGCACAATCAAGCTGAGCCTTGTGCTTAGAAAGCCAATCCATCCCGAGAATAAGATCAATATCCGAGTTACCAAGGATCATTGGAGAAGCTAGAAACTTGAAATCACCCATCGAGATAGAAATATCCGGAACTTCGTAGTTAGCAAGCAAGCATCTACCCGGAGAGACGACTGCTAATGGCTTATGCATAACTTGAGAAAACCACCCATGCTTAGATGCAAAAGGTCTCGAGATAAAGCAATGCGATGCACCCGTGTCAAAAAGAACTTTTGCAGGAACATCATTAACAGGAAGGTTACCCATGATCACATCTGACGAGTCCTCTGCCTGAGCTGCATTCACCATATTGACCTTGGCGTACTTGGGGTTATGCTTGACCACAGCTGTACTTGCCGATTTGACAGGAGGAGGAGGAGGAAGATGCCTCTGGTTGAAACACTTGTTGGCATAGTGACCCTTCTGTTGGCACTTGTTGCACGTGACCTCAAAAAGTGGACAGTGATACGGAGCACTCGATCTTGGAGGTTGAGACGAAGTCTTGTTCTGAAAGCCAGGGTTGGGTGGGTGGGAAGAACCACTGCCACCTTTGCTCTTCTACTGATACGGCTGACGGAACGGAGGAGGAGGAAGCCAAAACTTCTACTGCTTGGCCACTTGAGTAGAGGAAGAAGGAGTAACATCTCTGACTCGCTTCTTGGAAGCATCACACCTCAACTGAGCAGCCTCTTGCTTCAGTGCCATGTTGTAGAACTCATCGTATCTCAAGGGCTCGAAGAGAACACGAGATAGCTGAATTTCTTCTCCGAGACCACCCCTGAACTGGTATATCATGCTCTTCTCATCAGGGACGTCCTGCTTGGTAAAGCGGGCGAGCTTCCGGAACAACTTGTTGTAGTCATAGACAGACAAAGAGCCTTGCTTCAGATTGCGGAATTCCTCATGCTTGCTTTCAACCACGCTCTGGGGAATATGATGAGCTCGGAAATCTCAACGGAAATCATCCCAAATGATAACACGTCCACCTGTGGAGTCCTTGTACTGCTGGAACCATTTCGCAGCTTGGTCTTTGATTTGGAAGGAAGCAAACTTGACAAAGTCCTCAGGCCTGACGTTACTGCACTCGAAATGCTTGCACAGATCCACTAGCCAATCGTCAGCATCAGTTGCTTCAACACAATTGCTGAAAGTCTTTGGCCCGTTAGCAAGGAACTGGTTGAGTGAAGCAAAGTGATTCTGATTGCTGCCTTGATTCCCTTGGTTTCCTTGATTGCGCTCTTGAAGAATTTGCATGATCAACTGTGTGTTTGCATTGGTTGCGGCCATCACAGCTTGCCATGCCTCCGGAGGACGGGGAGGTGGTGGCGGATCAGGATTCGGAGTCGTGCGCGTTGGAGGAGCCATCCTGAAGAGGTTGACCACCATTAGCACATTGATAGACAAATATTGAAGCTGAATCCAACGGAATGAAAAATTGCAACATATAGTCTTCACATCCGAACAAAATGAACGAATGCATTCCTCTTGAAATGGTCACATCTCCATAAATTGAGAAGCCACGCAGAATTAAGGTAGAGAAATAAATCAACAAGGTACGGATCAAGAACGAATAATCGGTAAGAAATCCCAATCTCAAACCAATATCCGTGGAAGAAGAACTAGAGCTACTAGAATTCCCACCTATGAAACTCCCGAACCTTTCCGGTTATGCAATCAGGTGTTGGGGATACAGGGGAAGCATAATATCTCACCCAAACTAGCAAATCCTACATCCAGTTGTATCCATCCTTCAACACATAACCAAGAAACCTTCGGAAACCATCTACCTCAACCTTCGAAAAGCATCCGTTATACAAGTTATGGCGATACTCCCGAACTCCCGCCCCAGTACTGGGTGGCGTCGATGTTATCTCACCAATGAACTGCATAAAAGAGATTTTCGATGTCGGCGTACTAGACTCAGGTATTCCAGAACTGCAACGATAAAATTATGATGACAACACCTCAGAGCTCAACTCCCCGGGACACTTCCACTAAACCCCTGACAGGAGGCACCAAGACAATGTTCTCATCATAAAACCATCGGAACGATTCCAAGATACCCGCGTGATCCTAAATTTTTTTTAGTGAAATTTGAGAAGAGAATAGTCAAAACTCTACGTCAGGATGCCGTACCAGAGCGATGAGGAGGCTGGGAAGTAAAAGAATTCCTAAGCTCTCCAATATATAATTCCTAAAAGACATAAAACATTTTTCTAGACACAACTCGGCAGCTAAAAACGATCAAGCAATGGAGCTCCTAAGGTCAGGGAAGGCTCTGATTACCAACTTGTAACACCCTCGATGCGACTATAGCTCCCACGTGTCGAGGCACGACTTAGAGACATAATCACATTGAAGGCATATGTCGCAAGTTAGGCAATCTTCACAACATCCCATGTAATACAACTAATAAAGGGGAGATAACATAGTTGGCTTACACTGGCCACGTTAATCAAGTACATAAATAACATTACATCAACCAAACACTCATGGCCCGACTACGGCGCCAAAATAAAAGATAACCCAACAAGCGACACGGTCCCAATCACCACCAACTGGGCACCACTACTGATCATCGGGAAAGGAAACATAGTAACATTGAGAGTCCTCATCGAACTCCCACTTGAGCTCATACGCGTCTCCTGTAGTGGAATCATCAGGCCCTGCATCTGGTGTAATAGTAATCTGTGAGCCACAGGGACTCAGCAATCTCGCACCCTCGCGATCAAGACTATTTAAGCTTATAGGTAAGGCAAGGTAAATATGTGGAGCTGCAGCAAGCGACTAGCAAATATGGTGGCGAACTTATTCGCAAAAGAGAGCGAGAAGAGGAGGCAAAGCACGAGCGAGAAACTAGAGAGAAACCTGCGCAAACATTACTCCAACACCGTGTCCACTTCCCGGACTTCGCCGAGAAGAGGCCATCACGGTAACACACTCAGTTGATTCATTTTAATTGATTAAGGTTCAAGTTATCTACAACCGGACATTAACAAATTCCCATCTGCCCATAACCGCGGGCACGGCTTTCGAAAGTTCAATCCCTGCAGGGGAGTCCCAACTTAGCCCATGACAAGCTCTCACGGTCAACGAAGGAATAGACCTCCTCCCAAGACGTTCCGATCAGACTCGGTATCTCGGTTCTTCAAGACACTTCGACAGGTTAAAACAAGACCAGCAACACCACCCGAATGTGCCGACAAATCCCGATAGGAGCTACACATATCTCTTTCTTAGGGCACACTCAGATTGTCTAAACTTCCGGTAGGCCAGCCCAGAGTTGCCCCTGGTAGCCACCGGCGGCTGACAGTTTGGACCAACACTCAGAGGAGCACTGGCCCGGGGGGGTTAAAATAATGATGACCCTTGAGTCTGCAGAACCCAAGGGAAAGAAAAGGCTAGGTGGAAAATGTTAAAACCAAGGTTGGGCGTTGCTGGAAAAGCTTTAATCAAGGCGAACTATCAAGGGGTTCCCATTATAACCCAACCGCGTAAGGAACGCAAAAATCCGGGAACATAACACCGATATGACGGAAACTAGGGCGGCAAGAGTGGAACAAAACACTAGGCGAGAGGCCGAGCCTTCCACCCTTTACCAAATACATAGATGCATTAAGATAAGATGGAAATATAATGATATCCCAACAAGTAAATAAAGGTTCCAACAAGGAACGGCCCCCAATCTTCACCTGCAACTAGCAACGCTATAAGAGGGGCTGAGCAAAGTGGTAACATAGCCAATCAACGGTTTGCTAGGACAATGGTGGGTTAGAGGTTTGACATGGCAATTTGGGAGGCTTGAAAGCAAGTGGTAGGCATCATAGCAATGGCATAGCAAAAGAGCGAGCAAACTAGCATAGCAAAGATAGTAGTGATTTCGAGGGTATGATGATCTTGCCTGCACAGTTGTCAGAGTTGACTGGATCCTCAAAAGCAAACTCAACGGCTCCTCGTTAGCGAACTCGTCTCCCGGCTCTACCCAAACAAGACAAACAAGCAACAAGGATACAATCAACCACGTGCAAACTCAAACAACACAATGCAAAGATGATATGCTATGCGGGATGCAAAATGCAAGATATGACAGGAATTGCATGAACCTGGCCTCAATTTGGAAATACAAGTGTGCCACTGGAAAGATGAGATGAAATCGCTTGAAAACGATATAAAGAACGCCGGAATCGGAGTTACAGTTTGGAAATGGCAAGCGATTCAAAAATGACACCGGTCTGCGATTTACAGCAAGTAGCCATCTAAATGCAATGAGATGAACATGCTACAGCACCCAAACATGACAACAAAATACATGGCAGGGATGCAAACAAGATGCTTAACAAAAGTCTAGCACTGAGCTACGGCCAATTCATCCATTAACAGGTTCAAACAAGCATGGCAAAAATGCATATGACAAACAGATCTCAGACTTAGTGAAATTAACACTTGTCTGGAATTTCATATCAGATAGCACTCTTCGGAGTAACAAAACTACATGCTACAGGACCTGATCATGGCAAAGTAAAGCATGGCATGGAGCTAATCAAAGAGCTTAACAAAATTCCCTTAGTGACCTTGAGCCAAAAGGGATCAGAAAATACAATTGCAAGCATGTGAACATAGCAAAAACATAATCAGTTTTTAGACTTAGTGAAAACTGACATATGCTGAAATATAACTCAAGTAGGCATGTTTACGAGCTCGATGCACTCACTACAGTGCAAGTCATGGCAATACAAGCATACATCCATCAAGAAGGCACAAAATGCAAGCTACACATGGCAATAACAATAGCATAGCATGCACGGATCAACTACAACATCACCGGCAAAATTGCAAACAAGTTGACAATCTGCCCAGATTCACGAAGTAGCAAAAGTAGAGCTCGATTGACTCAAGCTAGGGTGCTCCATAATTTCAAACAAAGACATGGATGGATAGAGCACTACAATATTAACAAAATATCCTTACTGATCATCCTCAAAAGAGGCACGGATCACTAGGAAACAACATGAACATATGGCATCATGAGATAAACAGGTCAAGGACTTAGTGAAATTACTAAGTCCCTGAAAACAGAATTAGCAAGTGCACCACTTTGCAAGCTTGCACTAGTCACCACACACATCACAAAAATACATGGGTTGCACCTCTGGAAAGATGACAAAACCCTTAACAAAACACATGTAGAGCATCAGGGCATAGCATGCAGACAATAATCATGACAAAAATGACAAAAACCTAAATGGAATAGCAGATCTGACAATTATCTCATGTAGCCCTCTTCTAACAGCATTTAGGGCATCAAGATGAACTCAAATGAAAATGACACAATGGAACGAAATGATGTACTCTCTGAGATGAACATTTTGATATGCTATATGCATGAATCGGAGCTACGGATGCAAAGTTACATGGTCATGAACATGAGCACTTGGACTGAAAATATCAGGGACTTGGAAAAAAACAACCCTCAGATCTAGGGTTTGACCGGCGCGCGAACCGAGGCGGCGGCGGGCACTGTTCACGGCGGGGATGAGCTCGCCGGAGCAGGATGACGGCGGTGAGGTGCTCCCGGGCCGGATCTCGCCGGATCCGGCCGGCGGGGAGCCGGAGAGGCGGCG
>NC_057806.1:222292120-222303497 GCF_018294505.1 Triticum aestivum
CGGGGGCCGGAGGCGGGCCCGGCGGGCCGGCGGAGAAGTGGGTGCGGAGCGCGGACAGGTGGCGGCCGGCGGTTGGCGGCGGTGACGGGCGGACGTTGTCCGGCTCCCCCGGACACGTCCGGCGGCGACGGAGACGGATTTTTAGGGTTTGAGGACGAGGGGATTCGGATTTTTTCAGGGAGGGGGTATAAATAGGCATAGGAGGAGTTAGGAGAGTCCAAATGAGGTGCGGTTTTCGGCCACACGATCGTGATCGAACGCTCTAGATGATGGAGCAGAGTTAGGTGGGTTTTGGTCCAAATTGGAGGGGTGTTGGGCTGCAACACACACGAGGCCTTTTCGGTCCCTCAGTTAACCGTTGGAGTATCAAACAAAGTTCAAATGATACGAAACTTGACAGGCGGTCTACCGGTAGTTAACCAAGGCCGCTTGGCAAGTCTCGGTCGAATCCGGAAATGTTTAATCCCCACACACGAAAGAAAGATAGAAATGACCATCGGAGGAGAACGAAGCGCCAGAATGCAAAACGGACAACGGGGAAAATGCTCGAATGCATGAGACGAACACGTATGCAAATGCAATGCACATGATGACATGATATGAGATGCATGACAACGACAACAACACACGGAGACAAAGAACCCAAACCCGAGGAAATAAATATAACTTAACGCCGGAAACGGCAAGAGTTGGAGTACAAATTGGGAAAGTTACATCCGGGGTGTTACAATCTGAGACACACGGCTTTTTAAACCGGTGAGTTCAGCGGTAACCTCTTTGAGAGCCGCCTCGGCCGTTTCAGCACGCTGTGTCAGCAAGGTTTTTTCATCGGCCCAAGAATTTTTCTCTACATCAAAACCGGTCTTCAGTTTCTCCACTTCAGATAGGCTCAACTGGAGTTTGGATTCGGTATTCTTTATCTCAGTCTCTTAAGCCGCCAACCGGGTTTTCGCATCAGCTAGCTGAGAATCCAAATCAGTTATGGCGGTCTGCAAACATGCACACGTGTGTCAAAGTTTATTCCAATAGAGGACATAATGATTAAAGTCCCAAGTACTTTGCAAAGCAACACCACTCGGCACTTGGGGGCTAATGTTTGCCAAAGCAATTTTAAAATGCAGAAATGACCCTAGAAAAGTCCCAAGTGTCTTACAAGTAACAACGCTTGGCACTTGGGGCCTAATGCATGATATTCAGGAAGTTTTTCTCTTAAGCCGGATAAGCAATATTAGTTTGGACTGGGTCAAGAAGGTTATGAAGTTAAGTACCGGCTTATTCATGATGAATTAAGCCGGCCCTTGGGGACTACAGGTAATATTATGCTCATCAACCTATATCACAAGTCTACAGATCATTCAAGTTTATCATAATCAGGAGACTTGGGGGCTGGTAGAGCAGATAAACTAATGAAAGCCGGAGAACATACCTCATATTTTAGTTGCAGCTGTTTGACCATCTCAATTTCAGTGTCACGGCTGGAATGCACATGACTAAGGTAGCCGGAAAGCACATCACTAATACTCAAGTGAGCATGGTGAGAGATGTCAAACCGCACTTTTTTGCTTTTCCAAAGCCTCTTGCTTGGCGGAGTGTCTGGCTAGCACAGTTGGATTGCCCGGTTCAACAAATCTACTACCAGTGATTAAAATGTCACTGTCATAAGTCACCGGTGGGTTAGCTGAGCTTGACGGTTCAACGGTAGATGGGTTGAGAATAGTTTTGTCAACAGACGGCTCAGGAGGATCAATTTGAACGTTGACAACAGGGTCTTCTGGTGCTTCAGGTTGTCCCGGGGCAGGAGTTGGCAGTGCCAGTTCAGCGGCTTCTGGGTTTTCAGCCGGCTTAACCACCCTAGCCTTCCTAGGTTTTGCTTGACCACTAAGAGGAATTTGATGAATCAGTATAATGTTACGGACATAAAGATGCAGAAGAAGGATAATTATCTTTACCCAGGGGCAGTCTTGAAAGGCAGAAGTTGAGTTTGCGAAGAATCACCAGAAGAACGAGAGACCTCTTGCAAAAGTGAAATCATAATTAATAAGAGCAAGGAAATAGATTCATTGATAAAGGCAAAAGTCAAAGGTGAAAGAAACCTCATTCTGAGGTTTCCGAGGAGTTTTCGGTAAGCCGGAGGGCAGTTCATTGTCGTCACTGGTCCGGGTCTGACGGCTCTCATGTTGCTATTTTTTCAAAAGAAAATGAGTATCCAAATAAGCCAAAGGGTGTGAAAACCTTATTTTCCGGGTTACCAGTCGAGGTTTCTCTCTTGGCAAAGGTTCTGAGTTGGAGGAAATAATTACCTCTTCTTCTACTGCCTGGCTGGCCCCCGTGTCATCCTCGCAATAGTCAGTGTCAATAAGGTTGTTAAAAAGTAGGCCAAGAGAGTCAAGGGCTACCTCCGACTCAGAGGCATCATCCAGCTTGAGGAGATCAGAAGCAGTTGGTTTCTTTTTGGATTTTCTGGTGGTCTTCTTTGCGGCTATTGCAGCGGCTCTAGCTTTTTTGGTGGCCTCATGATCATATTTGACTTTCCAAAAGTCAGATTTGTCCTGTATGCAAATAATAGATTGAAACATCATGCAAGTGCTTAACTACTAAAGGAAAAAGGAGTCAAGGGGATTTACCTCTAGTGTCGGGTTAAGTTTGCAAAAAGGATTCAATCCTACTTCATTGCAGTCTTCATATTTGTTGTTTACAAGGGTAGTTGACATTTCAACGATGGCTTCTTCAGTCAGACGTAGAGAGCTATAACACCACGGATCGTCTGCTCCTCCGGTGTAATTGTACATTAAGTCAGACCGGCAGCTCAGAGGGGTGATCCGCCATGCGATCCAACAGCGGATCAAGTCAACACCAGTTAAGCTGTTTCCCAGCAAAGCTTGAACCCTTTTGATGGTTTGGATGAGCTTCTTACGTTCAGCGGCAGAAAGCTTGTCAGGGAGTAAAAACTTAGCGTCAAGACGCTCCGCGCGATAACTCAGCATTGATTTTTCATCAGCTGGCGACGTGTCTTTGCAGTAAAACCAAGTTTGGTTCCAATCCTTAGGATGGCTTGGCAAGACTACTAAGGGAAAGACAACATCCCGTTTGCGCTGAATCGAAATTCCACCAAGTTCCAAGCTGGGATCGTTGGTGTATTCATTCTGGCAGTTTAAATAGAAATACTCTCTGAAGAGTTGAACAGTAGGTTATTCTTGAAGATAAACCTCGCAGAGAACTTGGAAATTGCAGATATTTGATATGAAATTGGGTCCAAGATCTTGTGGATGAAGCTTGAAAAAGTGTAGAACATCTATGAAGAATTTTGAGCCGGGCGGTGAAAATCCCCGGCTCATATGGTCAGTAAAGACGATGACTTCACCATATTTGGGTTTAGGTTTTTCTTCGGCCGGGTCAGGGGCACGATAGGACATAATGTTCTTCTCTGGTAGATACCCGATGGTGACAAAATCCTTCAAGGTGTCATCAGTGACTGTGGAAGGGACCCAGTTGCAGACTGTTGTCATCTTTGGCGGCATGGTGAAAAACGACAAGCTAAAAAGAAAGTAGTTTGCCGGTTCAAGTTAATTGGTGGAATCACAGGTTAATGATTGCAATATAGATGAGTAATGGCGGCTTAAGTAAGGGCTAATGATATATGAAGGAAAAATGAGCCGGCATGATAAGCCACCATGACTAAAGGTATTCAAAAGTTGCCAGCGACAAAAAAAATTGGCTAAGTACTGAGATAAACAAGTTTCATAGGCTGTTGTTATTATTTTGGATCAAGACTGTTCAAAAATGGAAAATAAATATTGACCTAAAAAACCAGCACAGAGGAGTTCATCAGTTCTAAGGAGGCCTTTGTACAAGAAAAGGGGATCTACTAGCATCTAAAAATGGATGTGAAACAGCTACCGTGTGAGTTCCATACTTCTTTTAGATCAAAAGAGGATGCGGTGGAGAAATTACGAAGAATTTGTGATGAACAGTGAAGAACATAGAAGAACTTGCAAACCCTAATGCGGATCTAAGGTGCGGAAAAGCAAAAACTTATGGACACAGTTCTACTATGGAGGATCGCCGCCGTTCTCCGGACAAGCTCAGGTTGATGCAGCGGCCAAGGTTGAGGACGACGGTGAGCGCTGCAGTGGCGGCAAAGTTCGAGCGACAGAGGGGTTGTGAGAGAAGGAAGAAGAAGAATGAGGAAGATCAGCCATGCCTATTTATAAGGAGATAGGTGAATAGACAGGCGCAAAAAACGAGGAAGGCCAAAATGATGATTATCTAGCTAATTAGACGCCTCGATTTTCGGAAGGCATTTAAGATAAGGATCCGTGAAGATGATGTCCTGGAGGGTTTCCAAATTTTCTGAAGGTGACGTCATGGCGGGTTACAGAGCTTTTACAAGCAGTGGAAGATGGATTTCTTCTAAGTGTTGAAGATTGACATGAACAAAGTTCAAATCAACTTGGGCCTAATGTTGGGGATATGACTACCAGGTATGACCCGCCCAGGAGGGGCCAGTCAACCACAACGGCGAGCTACGTGAATGAAGCCCGAAGAGTATACAAGGTGACGGTTTACAATAAGGCTTATAATAGGCCCAAGCCCAGAGGCGGCTTAAGCCCCGTAAGTATAAACCGCCATGTATGAATAGACTTGTAATGTAAGGCATGTAAGAGATGTCACCAAGCCGGACACGTTGTATGAGCCGGCCGGGACTCTGTAGGCCGCATGGCGTCAACCCATGTATATAAGGGGATGACCCGGCGACGGCTTAGGGCAAGAAACAACAGATCGAGGGCCAAGCTAGCATATTCGCTCATTGGTCATCGAAACCTAGCAATACCACATCAACTGGACTAGGCTTTACCTTCCCCGCAAGGGGCCGAACCAGTATAAAACTCTCGTGTCCTTTGTCACGATTAACCCCTTTAAGCTTCCTGGTTGCGATGACTCCACGACTAAGTCCTTTCACTAGGACATCTGCCGTGACAATTCCACGACAAAACCAAAGATTCGAAGAAGAAATACGAGGCTATAAGTAATCATGCATATAAGAGATCAAAAGACTCAAATAACTTTCATGGATAAAAACATAGATCTGATCATAAACTCAAAGTTCATTGGATCCCAACAAACACACCGCAAAAAGCGTTACATCAAATAGATCTCCAAAAGACCAATGTATTGAGAATCAAAAGAGAGAGGAAGCCATCTAGCTACTAACTATGGACTTGTAGGTCTACAATGAACTACTCACGTATCATCGGAGAGGCACCAATGAGGATGATGAACCCCTCCACGATGGTGTCTAGATTGGATCTGGTGGTTCTGGAACTTGCGACGGGTGGAATTGATTTTCATTGACTCCCCTAGGGTTTCTGGAATATTGGGGTATTTATAGAGCAAAGAGGCGGTGCGGGAGGCCATCGAGGTGGGCACAACCCACCTGGGCGCGCCTGGGCCCCCAGGCGTGCCCTGGTGGGTTGTGCTCCCCTCGAAGCACCCCTCAGGTACTTTCTTGGGCCATCTGGTGTCTTCTGGTCCAGAAAAATCCACAAAACATTTCGCTGCGTTTGGACTCCATTTAGTATTGATTTCCTGCGATGTAAAAAACAAGAAGAAAACAACAACTGGCACTGGACACTATGTCAATAGGTTAGTCCCAAAAAAGATATAAAATGATTATAAAACATCCAAGAATGATAATAGAACAGCATGGAAGAATCAAAAATTATAGATACGTTGGACACGTATCATCAAGTAATCCACACACCATCCTCCTCCTTCCTCGTCCCACATGCTATGACCGATGGTGCGACACCTTCCGCTGAAATCACTGTCCCCGTCCTCCAATTAAGCGCCGCCCACATCCATTCTGCATGCAGCATAACATGGAGCTCAATAGCATCTAGCAGCGGAGAAGCAAATCACGGCCGCACACACGCACGAGGTCGCTATGGCTGCCATGCGTGCCGACCACCAGATCTTGGAGGAGCACCTTGTCTTTGAGGCCACCGTCGATACAACCACACGGTTGTCTACTTTAAAATACAGTTCATGCTGTTTTCTCGAGGCCACCGCAAATGCCTTCTAGTGATTTGTCCTCTATAATGTTAATATGCAATCTGATGTTTAGTTAACAGTTTGGTCCTTTGAAATGTAATGTTCAGTTAACACTTTGGTCCAACAATTGCTACATTTCGTAGTACTGTTCTCAAGCATTCTTTGTTTTGTTAATTGTCTTATCTTCTAGTACATGTTTCTATTCTGCAATGTCGTGCTCAGTTAACTATTTTGGTTCATTTGGTTTGTTGTCCATTTAACTGTTTGGTTCAATTCTGTGAATTGATTTTCATTTGTTGTGGGTACAATTTTGTATTTTTATGCATGTGAGAAATAAATCGAATTTGACTGTACTCAATATGTATTCTACTGATAGTATGGCAACTCTCAGTTAACCTGATCAAGATCTTCCTTATGTGTGTTGCAGGGAAACAATGGGAGACACTGTTGTGTACCATCGAGGTTTGATCATGCATGGTCCTTTAGCTAACAACACATTATTGTGCAGTTGCAGGAATCATTGTAATATTTAGGTTTCTTACAATTTGGTCTTGCACATGTAGGTCCTGCTGTCAGAGGCTTAGCCCCACTATTCGACCCATTTTGCATATGGGGAAATGAGATGTCCATGAATTTTAGCCAAGTCAATAAACTCAGAAAGATTGTTAGGATAAAGAAACTTGCGACGAATAACAACAAGATCTTTGTTTGCACAATGAAGAAGACATCAGTCAACTAGGATGGTACTAACTCTTTTACCTTGTTTTTACCCCTTGCGCCATTTCAAAATTTATAACAACGATTTGTGCATATCTTTGTTTTCAGTATTTTTCAAAGCAGTTCACCGATGATTACCTCTCAAACTGCCTGCATGGTCAAGAGGTGAGGAAGGTATTCATTCAACACCCAGAGTACAATATTGAAGTCTTCCTAAAGAGGACGAAGGTTGGGTGGGCAACTATCCATAGCCACTGGCCTAAAGTTGCAAGGACATTCGACATCACTGAAGGCTCAATATTTGCCTTCCGGTTTTGCAGTTTCCCAGATGAGATTCATCCGTCTACTTACCGTGTATGATGCTACTTTTCAAAGGTTTTCGATGTTGCATGTGAAACATGGTGCTGTTGTGTAATGGCGTAACTGAGTGTCGAGGCTATCTGATGTAATTTGATTATGAAATCTTGGTTGCCATTATACGGATATGAAATATCTGGTGTGTTTTACAAGAAATGTCAATTTGATTACTACATGGATTATCAATAATAGGCTAATTACCCTACTTATTGGGATTTTCTATTGCAGAGACAGCACCATGGGCGATGAACTCAAACAACCCACATGGTTTCTAGAAAGTAGGCGTGTTCGATCAACTAACAATCACACACGGCTTCCGGCAGAGAACTGTTTGCGTTAGGCCACCTTGCACAAATGTTTCCACACACAAAACTGTGTGTGATATACATATGAACGAAAATGTTTTTCTAGGATTCACCATGTGGAATGTACATATGAATGGAAACGATTGGGTTTTGATGCCTCGCCCGATCGCACACGAGCTCATTTTGCCCCAGCCTGTGTGCTAGGAGGGCCTACCCCCAATGGTTTCTAGGTCGTGTGGGAAGCACCCCCCTATCGCAGTCACTCACTTGGCGACGGTTTGAAACGCCGTCGCGGAAAGGGGTTAAAAACCGTTTGTATAGCACGTCTCTGCACAAGTGGCATACCGATTTTCTGTCCGGTTCGTGTCTGTTCAGACCTATTTCAAGACCAAATTTGCTCGCGATCTGGGTCTAAAGAGGACACAAACCAGATGTTTTCTAGGACTCCTTGTCCATCCCTGTTTGCCGCTTGCCCGGCCTGGCCCACCTGCAATACATCCACCCATTCAAACAAGGGGCCCACCCACCCACCCATTTCTCTCTCTCTCTCCTGCTTTTCTCTATTTCTTCCCTGGCCGCAGCTGGCCATGGGTGCTGTAATGCCCTCGATGCGGCTATAGCTCCCACGTGTCGAGGCATGACTTAGAGGCATAACCGCATTGAAAGCAATGTCGCAAGTTAGGCAATCTTCACAACATCCCATGTAATATAGATAATAAAAGGGGAGATACATGGTTGGCTTACACTCGCCACGTCAATCAAAGTACATAAATAGCATTACAACATTCAAACACTCATAGCCCGACTACGGTGCCAAAATAAAAGATAAACCCAACATGCGACACGGTCCCGATTGCCCCAACTAGGCACCACTACTGATCATCAGGGAAAGACACGTAGTATCGGCGTGAGTCCTCGTCGAACTCCCACTTGAGCTCAAGCGCGTCATCTGGAACGGAGTCATCAGGCCCTGCATCTGGTTTGGAAGTAATCTGTGAGCCACAGGGACTCAGCAATCTCGCACCCTCGTGATCAAGACTATTTAAGCTTATAGGTAAGGCAAGGTAAATATGTGGAGCTGCAGCAAGCGACTAGCATATATGGTGGCTAACCTGTTTGCAAAAGAGAGCGAGAAGAGAGAGCAAAGCGCGAACGAGTGACTAGAGGGCAACCTGCGGCAAGCATTACTCCAACACCGTGTTCACTTCCCGGACTCCGTCGAGAAGAGACCATCACGGTAACTCACACAGTTGATTCAATTTAATTAAGTTAAGGTTCAAGTTATCTACAACCAAACATTAAAAAATTCCCATCTGCCCATAACCGCGGGCACGACTTTCGAAAGTTCAAATCCCTGCAGGGGAGTCCCAACTTAGCCCATGACAAGCTCTCACAGTCAATGAAGGAATATACCTCCTCCCGAGACATTCCGATCAGACACGGTATCCCGGTTCTACCAGACACTTCGACAAGTTAAAACAAATCTAGCAACACCGCCCGAATGTGCCGACAAATCCCGATAGGAGCTGCACATATCTCGTTCTCAGGGCACACTCAGATTGTCTTAGATACGGGTAGGCCAGCCCAGGGTTGCCCCTGGTGGCCACCGGCAACTGACAGGTGGACAAACACTCAGAGGAGCACTGGCCCGGGGGGGTTAAATAAGATGACCCTCGGGCTCCGGAAACCCAAGGGAAAAATAGGCTAGGTGGCAAATGATAAAACCAAGGTTGGGCATTGCTGGAAAAGCTTTAATCAAGGCGAACTATCAAGGGGTTCCCATTATAACCCAACCACGTAAGGAACGCAAAAATCCGGGAAAATAACACCGATATGACGGAAACTAGGGCGGCAAGACTGGAACAAAACACAAGGCGAGAGGCCGAGCCTTCCACCCTTTACCAAGTATATAGATGCATTAAGATAACAAGGCAATATAATGATATCCCCACAAGTAAATAATGTTCCAACAAGGAATGGTCTCCAATCTCCACCTGCAACTAGCAACGCTATAAGAGGGGCTGAGCAAAGCAGTAACCTAGCCAATCAACGGTTTGCTAGGACATGGTGGGTTAGAGGTTTGACATGGCAATTTGGGAGGCATGATAAGCAAGTGGTAGGCATCGTAGCATAGGCATAGCAAAAGAGCGAGCATCTAGCAAAGCAAAGATAGTAGTGATTTCGAGGGTGTGATCATCTTGCCTGCAAAGTTGTCAGAGTTGACTGGATCCTCGAAAGCAAACTCAACGAGCTCCTCGTTAGAGAACTCGTCTCCCGGCTCTACCCAAACAAGACAAACAAGCAAACGGAACACAATCAACCACGTGCAAGCTCAAACAATATGATGCAAACATGGTATGCTATGCGGGATGCGATATGTGATGCATATGCAAGATTTGACAAGGAATGAATGAACCTGGCCTCAACATGGAAATCCAAGTGTGCCACTGGAAAGGTGATATGAAATCGCTTGAAAACGATATAAAGATCACCGGAATCGGAGTTACGGTTAGGAAATGGCAAGCAATTCAAATATGGCCACATTCTGCGATTTACATCAAGTAGCCATCTAAAAGCAACAAGATGAACATGCTACAGCACTCAAACATGGCAACAAAATACATGGCAGGGATCCATTCATGATGCTTAACAAAAGATGGACACTGAGCTACGGCCAATTCATCCATTAACAGGTTCAAACAAGCATGGCAAAAATGCATTTGGTAAACAGATTTCAGACTTAGTGAAATTAACACTTGTCTGGAATCTCAGATCAGGTAGCACACTTTGGAGCATGAAAACTATATGCTACAGGACCTGAACATGGCAAAATAAAGCATGGCATGGAGCTACTCAAAGAGCTTAACAAAAGTCCCTTAGTGACCTTGAGCCAAAAGGGATCAAAAAATACATTTGCAAGCATGTGAACATGGCAAAAACATAATCAGATCACAGACTTAGTGAAAAACTGGAGCATGCAAATCAGATATCAAGTAGGCATGTTTACGAGCTCGATGCACTTACTACAGAGCAAGTCATGACAATCTAAGCATACACCCACCAAGAATACACATTATACAAGCTAGAGATGGCAAGAACAATAACATAGCATGCACGGATCAACTACAATATCCTCGGCAAAATCGCTAACAAGTAGACAATCTGCCCAGATTCACGAAATAGCAAAAGTAGAGCTCGATTGACTAAAGCTAGGGTGCTCCATAATTGCAAAAAAAGACATGGATGGATAGAGCACTACAAGATTAACAAAACATCCTTACTGATCATCCTCAAAAGAGGCACGGATCACTAGGAAACAGCATGAACATATGGCATATTGAGATAAATAGATCAAGGACTTAGTGGAATTGCTAAGTCCCTGAAATCAGCATTAACAAATGCACCACTTTGCAAGCTTGTGCTAGTCACCACACACATCACAAAAATACATGGGTTGCACCTCTGGAAAGATGGCAAAACATATAACAAAACTCATGTAGAGCCCAGGGGCATATAATGCACACTAATCATGGCAAAAATGACAAATATCTAATTGGAGCAGCAGATCTGACAATTATCTCAAATAGCACTCTACCAACAGCATTTAGGGCATCAAGATGAACTCAAATGAAAATGATGCAATGAGATGAAATGATGTGCTCTCTGAGGCGAACATTTTGATATGCTATATGCCCAAAACGGAGCTACGGACGCAGAGTTATCACAGGTCAAAGTATGCAAAATAATCTAGGAACTTAGTGGAAAAAAAGGTCAACCCCTAGGGTTTTCAGATCTGGATCGGATCTCGCCGGAGCACGCAAAACGAGGATGGCCGGAGTCGGTGCCGGAGCGTCGCCGGACTTGAGGGAGGCATGCCGGCCGGACTTGAGGGAGGCCGGAGAAGCGGGCGGCGTCGCCGGCGAGGTCTTGGGGAGGCGGCGGTCGGT